>NC_025999.2:91376441-91396441 GCF_000442705.2 Elaeis guineensis
AAGGGAGATCTGCCAGATTTCAGGACTATTTCCGTTTTATCATCACCTGGGGATTTGCAGCCATATAAAAGCAAAATTCAAGCAAGATGCTGGGCGTTTGATCTCAATGGATACAAGGATTGGAGCACAGAGGTACATTTTGATTTGCATAATTTATGCACAACTTAATATGAAGGCAAGAAACTGCTCCGTCTGGTGAGCACCTCTATCTGTAGGCTGGTGATGTTGCATTGCTTGATGGAACCCTCATCATAAACCCCAGGCTAGAGAACTTCCACTCAGATCAGACCAAGCAAAGTATCAGTCCACATGTTGTTTGCTCTCAAGCCGCTGATTAATGTACCAAGTGGCAAGGCGGCGAAGACTCAGTCCTACAAGCATCTTGCAAATGGCAAGCATGATGTAGGTCAGGCTTGACCAGAAGATGATCCAGAATATCCTCCATGGGAGTGGACCATAGGGAAGAACAATCGCATAGACTGGAGTTAGAACTCGGATGACCTGCAAGCAACATAGAGAATAGTTCTCTGATATATAAACACAACCAACTAGTAGTCATCGATGGATCAACATACTGGTTGCAGTGACCTACCACACTGGCTGGTGCAAGAGGAATGAAAGTAAGGTCTTTCCGATGCTCATTAGGCTTCTCATTCAGAGTCTGAACAAGATCACAGAAAACAAACCATGAGCTGTGTATTCTTGGTAGAGGCAGAAGAATCTACTAGTTCAAGATTCTTTAAAACAGGAAAGCAACAAAAAATGCATAGCCAACTAAAGACCAAGAAAGATTCATTCAACATAGATGGAAAAGGCACAATTTTGCTCATTCTGAACCAACTACCTCAATTTAATACACCAGCAGTAGATGCAAATCCACAAGAGCAGTAAATTTTGGCTAATGCTCATCTGATTCTTGCACTAAGAACATAAAAGTCAAAAGAGGCAAGCGGTGCAGTTGGAGTATTAATCAACATGAAAGATTTGCTGATGTGACTTGGTAATGGTAAAAATTGATGCCTTAACCAAGAATATCAAATAAGCGTTGTTATTTTGCCGGGTCAAAGTTGCACATGCTAAAACCATCTCAGTTGGTTCTCAGCGTGCCACGTCTCCAATATATAACTTACATGCGTACTCAAAGTTGCTTTCATCCTCTGTTTATTGTACCATACATCAACCTTAACATTCTCATACATACAACACTTGGCTTTTATATTTAGAACCCTTAAATTGTGGAACATTTAAAACCATACAATGTAGAATGACATATTGCTCTAAGACTTTCCTTTCTAGCCTTATAGACATGCTAATCACATAAGTGTACTTCTAAAACATATTTTCATCTCACTCTACATTATTTTATATAATATATTTAAAATTAAGAGGAGGACTGGAAATAATATTCTTTGACCATCAGTTTCAATTAGAAGCCAGCTTCTTTTTTCACTTTTATTTCCACTTTTTAAAAAGCTTTCCCCCGATAATTGCAATGTAGCATTTACCATAGAAAGCATTGTCACTTCTAAATATCCATAACAAATTCACCTACAATGATAGAAAAGTTGAAACCTAGATTAGTAAGCATTGAATGGTTTGTTCCTTTTGATGAAGTTTTTTAAAATTTTTTCTTATTGAGAAAAGGGGACGTTGACCTGGTCCATTCATTGGCATATTAATAACCACCAGATTAGTTGGCTGTTACTAACAGTTTATTGGATCTTTTTGGAGTTCAGGTCTTTCCGGATTATTGTCTCAGGCAAAAGATTCAGACGATATACAAAGACAGAGTTATGTATTAGCAGATTACATCTCATCTTTTCCCGCAAGAATATAACCTCCAACTACTTTCTGGCAAATGCGCAAATTGGTTTCCTAAGACTGGTGTTGATTTTCAAAAAAAAAAAAAAACTACTATATTTTTCTTTTCCAGATATGCAATCTCATATAATTAATTTTATGAACCAAAATGATAAGTTGGAGTCCATCACATGGACAACTTTGTCAACCTCCTCAATATCAAACGTTTTGTTTCATCAAAAAAATCTAGCACTGCTCTTCTAGAATGGATTAGTTTCTTGGTCTGCACTGAACATTATCAAGATTTTTCTTCTCTTATACATATAATCTCTGTGTGCGTGCGTGCGTGTGTGTGTGTGTAACTAATCATTGCACTTTAAATTGAGGATAGCTGGGTATTAGTTATAAAAATCCTGCCCAAAACAGAAAATGAGAATAGTGCTGGGAATCTTGTATGAGCCCTGAGACGCATTCTGCTCCCTAGTCCAGAATTACGCTGCGAACAACTCTGCCCAAACTACTCACAACCTGCTTTCCTGCATCAATTTCTTGTCAAAGAGGGGAGATAGCACAGACAGCTAACCAGAATTTGGAAGTAAACCATGTCCTCTCAATGCACTGATCTCCATTCACTAACTTCAGCCAAATATTAATTTTAAATATCCACGAGGTACTGGTTTTGCTTGCATAGGAACATACATGCAGTGCAATTGGTGCAACCTAAAACTAATATTTCCAAAATTAACCAGAAGTATAAAGAACTTGCCCTAGTTTTATCAAGATGTTCTCACTAAAGTTTTTGAAGTAATTATTATGCATGTCTATGTCATGTTGTCTGTTCATAACTACATATACACTTAAAAAGGTTTACGCTTAAGAAAATATAACTCCATCATATATATTACAGCCGATTTAGCTTCAAAGCTGGATATGTTACGAAAATATTCTACAGCCCGAAAAGGAAGAATGAAGTAATTAATTTTAGGATGGATACATGCAGAAAAATTTAGTAGAAGAAATTGCAGATTTACCTGTTTGCAAAGGTCCTCTAGAAACTCTGAGTATGCACTGGGTTTTATTTCATTAAATTTCGCAAGAAATGAATGCTTGATTGTGTCAATAAATGTTTCACACAAATAAACCTGGAGGACATCCTGGGGGATTAAATATTAAAAAAAATTAGCCGTGATATAAGCTCAATAAGACAAGTTCTAATGCATTCACTCTTTTGGTAATCAAAACCATACTTATAGTAAAATACAAACTTACGATAGCAAAACTCTCAAACCAGGGTCCCTCAGCCTCCAAGATATTCTGAGATAGCACAAACAACACATAAGTTGTTATGTGGAACCTCTCAATGATATCTGGATATAAGAATCAACAGTGAAAAAGGTAAGATCCATGATTTCAGAAATCAGATTATTTATTTTAACAGACACACACACACACACACATATAGGTACATAGACAATCTCGGTCTCTAACCTAATAATCAAGTTGGTGTCCAAATAGACCGTTTTAATAGCATGATACTACATTTTACCATAACCTAATCATCAAAATCTAGTGAATTAAATCCACACATATTTTAACATATGTAGATCATGATCCATCAAGTGGATTTTCAATTTATATGTCCTGTCATATGTTTTGCTACACTAGTACAGTTAATATCATTCATTTTCATAACAACTTGATGCATAGATTAAAGGCCACCAAAGTACATGAATTTTGCTTTCTAGACCTTTTTCTATAATGTAGATTATAAGTTGGATGGCCTATAGGTGATTTTAAAATCATTAACTCCTTGTTCAAGGAGTTATAGTAAATTGTGTAGCATGACTATGTACGTATAGATATAGATATATGCGTATGCATGCATGCATGTAGTGTATGTATATGTATGGATGTATTATGTACATATCCATATCTATGTGTACATGTATGTGTATGTGTACATATATATATATATATATATATATATATATATATATATATATATATAGAGAGAGAGAGAGAGAGAGAGAGAGAGAGTGACTATTTCCTTCCAAAAGGATAAAGGCCTCAATCCTACTGATGCAAAATCAGTGATGGACAATTTAATTTGAAATTGACACAATTGATCATTATCTATATCCTCAAAAGTACCTATAAACCAAAAATCATGTGTTTGACCTCCTACTAATGCATCAACTGGGCACAAAAAATGGATGGTAGTAGTAATCTTAGCATTCACTATATGACCAGGCACTAATTGATAATCCACAATGTTGATTATGATATACACATCATATAACATGTATGAACCAGCATCCAATATATTTAGATACTGCCATATTATAAATCATGCAAAACATCATATCAAGCCATTAAAACAGTTTATTTTTGGACCATTTGATGCATAGGCAAATGATTTCTGTTGGTGCAGAAATCTGTTCGCGCCGGGGAAGCTGGAGTCGGAGAAGCCGCGGTCGCCGTCGCCGGGACCTGCAAGGGAAGTCTAAACCGGAGGTGGGGTTGCTCCGGCAAGACCCTCCGACGCTCAAGTCAGTTCTCTGCCTCAACAAGAATGGAGTGCTCGAACGGAGAATTTAGCAGAGTTTTGAGATAGAAAAGAGGGCTTCGAGAATAACGTATCTGGGTCCCCTTTTATAGGCGGGGGAGGCAACGGGCCGATGGCGACGTTTGTAACCGTCTGGTAGTGGGCCGCCCGCAGTCAGGGGAATTGATTGCAAAAGATAGTGGGGTAGACGCGTGGGCATCATCGTGGCTTGCCACGTGGAATCTGTTACGCTGGGTGGAGCAGCATCCGTTGTCGTGACTTGCCAGCAGCTGGGAGAATCGCATGGAATCCGTCGCAGGGGGTGGAGCAGATTCGTGGCCGTTACTGCGGCCTGCCAGGGGTAGTGGAGCTGTGCAGAACCTGCTACGAGAGGTGGAGCAGGGCGGCGACGGCTGCTGTGGCCTGTCAGGGAATGATGAAACTGTGCGGAATCCGTCATAAAAAGTGGAGCAGGATCGCGGGTGGAGCCCGGCTCCCGTAGGAGTCCGGGCGGAACCATTCTGACGTCGGCGGTGGAGCCCGGCTCCCGTAGGAGCCCGGGCGGAACCATTCTGATGTCGGCGGTGGAGCCCGGTTCCCGTAGGAGTCCGGGCGGAACCATTCTGACGTCGGCGGTGGAGCCCGGCTCCCGTAGGAGCCCGGGCGGAACCATTCTGACGTCGGCGGTGGAGCCCGGCTCCCGTAGGAGTCCGGGCAGAACCATTCTGACGTCGGCGGTGGAGCCCGGCTCCCGTAGGAGTCCGGGCGGAACCATTCTGATGTCGGCGGTGGAGCCCGACTCCCGTAGGAGTCCGGGCGGAACCACTCTGATGTCGGCGGTGGAGCCCGGCTCCCGTAGGAGTCCGGGCGGAACCATTCTGATGTCGGCGGTGGAGCCCGGCTCCCGTAGGAGTCCGGGCGGAACCATTCTGATGTCGGCGGTGGAGCCCGGCTCCCGTAGGAGTCCGGGCGGAACCATTCTGATGTCGGCTCTGCTGAGGGTTTCAGCCGTGGGTATTTTATACCCAACACCAGTCCCCCTACTTCCGAGTTTGAATTTCAAACGAAGGAAGTACAGAGAGGGAGAGAGACATAGCTGAAACCGTCCCTTCGAATTCTGCGCACTGCCGCCTCCGGATATTTTGGCATTAAATGAGCGCGTGCCGGGGTCTTTTCGAGATGGGGCGATACGAGGGGGCGCTTCGAGAATCCCGCAGGTACACTGGCCCAGGTACGGCGTAATTATGGCCCTGCCAACCGCCAGCCGTCTTTAGTCATCTGCCGCGGGGAGTGGGACACGTGTCGAGCGCGGACTGGCCTGGGGGGATTCGAGATCATTATGGCGCCGGATCTCAGGGTCTATTTAAACCCGTCCTCCTCCCTTCAGGCGTCCTATTCCATTTCTGATTTTCGCCGGCGTCTGTCATCTCCCTGAGAGTCTGCTCTCGCGAACGCCCTTTCGAGCCGTAGGCGCCTTCCGTCTCTCGCCCCCGGGTCCTCAGAGCAAGATAGGTTAGTGCCCACCTTCTTTTCACCGCCTAGGGATCTTTCGTCTTTTCATTCTCTTCGTGTCTTCCTCCGAGTTGACCTTTGGCGTTTCGTTCTCCTCTCGATTTGCCTTCTAGGGCCCTTTAGGTTTTTCCCCCAAGAAAAAATGTCTTCTGAATCTTCTGTCCCCGTAAGTTCTGGGAGTTCTTCTGCTTCGAACCCCCAGGCCCCCGTTTCCGCGGATGAACCCGCGCTCGGGGCAGGGCCTCGCCCGGTTTTCGCGCCGGGCGCCATCTCGTGTTCGTCGACTCCGGACGAACTTCTCCTGATAAGGGCTCGATACGGGGTCCCTGCGGAGTACGACCTGGAGCTCCCTGGCCCCTCTGATAGGGCCAGCGCTCCCCCTCCTGGCCGCTTTTGCCTGTACCAGGAGGCCTTTCGTGCCGGGCTTCGGCTTCCGCTCCCAAACTTTGTCGCCGCCTTCTTCCGCTTTTTAGATATTTCACTTGCTTCTGTTGCCCCGAATTCCTTTAGGTTTTTGATAGGATTTCTCTCTCTCTGCCATATAGCCGAGGTCCAGCCATCCCTCTCCTTATTCAGGCATTTCTACACCTTCAAACGCCATCCTTCAGCGAAGGACTGGTGGTACTTCTCCCCTCAGTTCGGTAAGAAGGGGTTGCTGAAGGGCGCCCCTTCTTCGATTCACAACTGGAAGGGGAAATTCCTCTTTGTCTACTGCCCGACCTTAGAACTAGGTCTGCCCCGTTGGGGGGCTCTGAGGGATTCCGTCCGCCGGGCTCCCAGCCTGGGAGAGGACGACCTCCAGGCCGCCCAAAAGCTTCTGAGCTACCCCGCTCCTTCCCTTCCTAACCTTCTGAGGGAGCCGCTTCTTTTCAACATCGGCCTGAGCCCCCAGGATCCAGCAAGTATTTACCTTTTCTCGCCTTCTTTTTGTTTATTTTTTCTCTCCTCTCCCTTTTCTTTTTTTTTTCTTTTTTTTTTTTTTTTTTTGACTCCGGACTGATCGATGTTGCTTCTTTTTCTTCTTCTTCTCTCCCCCCCTCTTTTTTTTTTTTTTTTTTTTTTTTTTTAGCAATGGACGCCGAAGCCACGCGGATGCTCGCCAAGTCCATGAGAGCCCAGAAGAGGAAGGGCGCGACGACCTCCGGCTCAGCGAAGAGGGCCAAGGTGGGAGAGTCGAGCTTGGTCGCGCCCGTCCAGGCGACCCCGGCCATTGACATTCCTTCGGATGCCGAACTAGTGGTCCCCCGGGCTCCCTCAAGGAGCCCGCCGACCGAGGTCCCCATTCCGGAGGTCCGCCCCGCAGAGGCGCCCGCTGTGGGGAAGAGAAGGAAATCGGTGGCCCGTAGGGCGAGCGGCCACCGAACTGCCGCAGACGAGTCCGTCTGCTCCGAGGGGGGATCGGAGAACCCCTTCAACGACAAGGCTCTGATCAGGCGGCTGCTCGACGGCTGCATTCTGCCCGATGTCGTGGAGAGGATCGACCATGCCGATCCCGATCAGCGGGCCTGGGATACTCTGGGATCCTTTCTTGAGGTAAGCGGATGTTTATTTGCATGATTATTCGGTCTTTGTTGTAATTCTCTATCCGTCCTTGCAGATCGGGCACCAGCTCTTCGCCTATGTCGAGGCGTCGGGCCGCGCGAGAAGGGACCTTCTCCGGGCGGAGGAGCGCTGCCGGGACGAGGCTGCCCATCTTCAAGCGAAGACGACCGAGGTGGCCGCCCTCCGGGAGGCCCTGGAGAGAGAGAGACAGGATCGGGAAGAGGAAAGACAAGCCCGGGAGGAGGAGAGACAAGCCCGGGAGGCGGAGAGACGGAGCCTGGAGGAGTCGGTGAGGAAGGCGGAGGCCGAGGTCGCCCATCTGGCCGAGCAAACTCCGGTTCTGGTTTCGGAGGCCAGGACCCTTGCGGTGGAGGAGTTCAAGGCCTCCGCGGAGATGAGGGAGCTGAACGTCCAGTTCGGCCTGGAGGCATTTACCAAAGGGTTTGAGCTTTGCCGGGAGAAGGTGGCCAGCAGATATCCCGATCTTGGCCTCGAATTCTTGGAGGAGTCCGACGACGAGGCCGGCCCCTCGCCCGCCGCTACAGCAGTTGCACCCCCCGCGCCGAACTCTCCACCCCCCGCTCCCGAGGTCTGAGACCTCCGACCTTGTATCTTTCTTTTGTTGTCATGCTTCCTTTTCATTTGTCTTCAAGATCACATAAAGCCGAATTTCTTTTTGTGGATGATTTTTTCTTCCCTCTGCTCCTTTCCGGCCTTTCTTCTCGTAACGAATCGGTCTTTGACGCTTGCCTCGTCCGATGGCAGTATCTCGCTGAAGCACTCCCCTTGCCCCTGGGGGTCCCGCTGAAGTCCACCATCCGACGGTTGAAAAAGGAGGTCCTCCACTTGACGAGGAAGCTGAAGAAGTCGGAAGGCGAGCTCCGTCAGGCGAAAAAATGCTACTCCGAGGCCGCTGCCGAGGCCGCCCACTTCAGGAGTATTCAAGTGAAGGCGATCATGGACTACAGTCGGAGGAAGGCAAGCTTCACAGAAGAGCTTGAGGAATGTAAGAAGAGCGCCAGTGACCGAACTTGGGCTCAAGAAGCCAGGATCAGCGCCTTTAAAGTGGAGCTGTCGGCTGCCAAGAGGAGGATCGGCCAGCTGGAAGGAAACTCATCCCGGCTCACGGCGCGGGATGAGCAGATATGGTCACAAAAAGTTTCCGACCTCCAGAAGCAGCTTCAAGATGCCGAGATGAGCCACGATGTGCAGCGGGCCAGCTGGCGTCGACAGGTAGAGGAGTACAAGGGGAGATTCCATCGATCGGCGGACGAGGTGGTTCGTCTCCAGAGGCAGCTGGTTACTAGGGCGCAGCTTGCTAACGCCCAAGATAACGAAGAGCTCCAAGCCCTGAGAGGCACTGTCGAAGGGATTTCTGCCTCACTTGGGGAGAAGACGGCCGAGCTACAACAAGTGAAAATCCAGCTGGGACTTGAGCGGAAGGCCGTCGCGGACGCAGAGGCGGAGTCCGAGGTTTTGCGGAAGTGGCATCGGGAAGCGGAGGCTGAGAGCTGGCGACTCCGTCAGGCGCTCCAGGATATGCTGCAGAAGAAGGAAGAACTAGAGGAAACCGTGGATAGCTTGAGGCAGTCTTGGTTGGGGGATGGTGGTGATCACCCTAGGTTAGAGGGAGCAGGACCTCCTTAGAGTTCTTTTGTAGACACTCCCTTTTTGTAGCTGCCTCTCCCTTTTTTTTTTTTGTCGTTTTGTCCCTCCTTCTCTGGCCGTCCTGGTCCTGTAGTACATATATCGGAAATGAGAAAAAGGCATTTTGTGTTACCTTGTCCGCGCGTAGCACTAATATTGTCGTTCGTTGACCCTTTCTCGTTGTTTGGCCTGTTTGGCTTAAAGGTCGTCGTGAGTAAGGGCTCTTCCCTTCCATCCGATCTCGTCATGTGGCCGAGCCTCGCCACCGTTTTTAACCCTTGCTGGTGAAGTAGCGGATGGAGCCCGGCTTTCTTAGGAGCCCGGGCGAAGTCTTTCTTGGGAGCTGAACCCGGCTCCCGTAGGAGTCCGGGCTAAGCTTTCCTGGTGGCTGAACCCGGGTCCCTTAGGAGTCCGGGTGAAGTTTACCTTGGCGGCGGTACCCGGCTCCCGTAGGAGTCCGGGTGAAGCTTCCCTGGGCGATGGAACCCGGCTCCCGTAGGAGTCCGGGTGAAGCTTCCCTGGGCGGTGGAACCCGACTCCCGTAGGAGTCCGGGTGAAGTTTACCTTGGCGGCGGTACCCGGCTCCCGTAGGAGTCCGGGTGAAGCTTCCCTGTGCGGTGGAACCCGGCTCCCGTAGGAGTCCGGGTGAAGTTTACCTTGGCGGCGGTACCCGGCTCCCGTAGGTGGCCGGGTCTTCCATTTTGCTTGAGCCGGCGCGAGGTTCTCGTCATCAGCCTGGCTTGTGGGGGCGCGTTAGGGCGCTGTAAGGCCTCTCCCCCCTCCGGTCTAAAAGAACCGGGCCTTCAACTTTGCTCATGTCAGGACGAGGTTCTCCTCCTGTTCCTGACATGGCTGTGGGGGCACATTAGGGCGTTGCAAGGCCTCTCCCCCCATCCGGTCTAAAAGAACCGGGCCTTTGACTTTGCTCAAGTTAGGGCGAGGTTTTCCTCCTGTCCCTAACAGGGCTGTGGGGGCACATCAGGGCGTTGTAAGGCCTCTCCCCCCATCCGGTCTAAAAGAACCGGGCCTTTGACTTTGCTCAAGTTAGGGCGAAGTTTTCCTCCTGTCCCTAACAGGGCTGTGGGGGCACATTAGGGCGTTGTAAGGCCTCTCCCCCCATCCGGTCTAAAAGAACCGGGCCTTTGACTCTGTTCATGTCAGGACGAGGTTCTCCTCCTGTTCCTGACATGGCCGTTGTTTTTGGAGAGGTCATATCCAGTCATAATACATCCGCGTTAAGCAAGAGGAGTGCGTTAGCTAGAAAGAAAAGTAGATTCAAAACGAAATAGTAAGCAATACATTTACAGTTTTCCCGCTCCTCCTTGAGGCCCTCCGGCGATGGAGTCGATGGTCCCGATAGGAGGCCGGTCCCCGGGCTGCTCCTCCCTCTTCTGCGGTTCGGGCGGTGGGAGGGCTCTTGGCCGGTCTCCTCTACCCTCAGGCCTGCGGCGGATGAATCTGTCGAGCCGACCTCGCCGGATGAGCTCCTCGATCTCGTCCTGGAGCTGGATGCACTCTTCGGTGTCGTGGCCGTGGTCGCGGTGGTAGAGGCAGAACTTGTTGGGGTTGCGCTTCCCGGGGTGCGTGCGCATCCTCTCCGGCCTGGGGATCAGTTCCCTGACCTCCATCAGTACCTGGGCCTTCGAAGCGTTGAGGGGGGCGTAGCTGCGGAACTTCCCTGGCGGGGAACCCCGCCGAAACCTGTTGTCCGGGCTTCTCTGCCTGCGTGCCCGGGGAGGAGTATGGGCGCGCTTGTGCCCAGGAAGGGATCGGGAGCGAGGCCGGGCTTCCCCCGGCCTCTTCTCAACTGCGGGCTTGCCAGAATCTCCCGCCTGACGCTCCCTTGCAGTCTCTTCATCCTTCATTCTGAAGGCCTCTTCCGCTCGGGCGTATCCTTCAGCCCGAGCCAGCAGATCAGCAAAATCCCTGGGGTACTTCTTCTCCAGGGAGTACAGAAGGTCATTCTTCTGAAGGCCGCCTTTCAGGGCGGCCATGGCAACCGACTGGTCCAAATTCCGGACCTCCAACGCCGCGATGTTGAAGCGGTTGATGTAGGCCCGGAGGGACTCCCCCTCCCTCTGCTTGATGTTGATGAGGGACTCCGAACCCTTCCGGGGACGCCGGCTGCTGATGAAATGAGCCACAAATTGGTGGCTCATTTGATCGAAGGAAAATATGGTACCCGACTTCAGAGCCGAGTACCAGTTCCTTGCCGCTCCCTTCAACGTAGACGGGAAAGCCTGGCACAAGATGGCGTCGGGAGCGCCGTGGAGCAGCATCATCGTCCGGAAGGCCTCCAGATGGTCAACCGGGTCCGTCGTCCCGTCGTAGCTTTCGAACTGGGGAAGCTTGAAGTTCGGCGGGATCGGTTCCTGCATAATCATTTGGGAGAAAGGAGGGTCAGTGCAAATATCCTCACCATAAGCGGGAGGCGCGTGGCGGAGTTCCTCGATCCGCCGGTTCATCTCCTGGAGCCTCCGGTCCAGGAAATCCTCTCGACTTCGAGTCTCGAGGGTCCTTTGGAGGAGCGGGGGCAGGGATCTGCCAGGTGTGGAGTCGTGATCCGACGGAGGACTCTCCACTCTCGGATCCGCCTTCCCGGGAAGGACGGGGCGGCTGGCCCAGGTGGCCCGCCCCGCCGTCGGGTTCTGGCCTCCCGGAGATGCCCCCTCCGGGTGCGCCGACGCCTGCGGCTGCTGCTGCATTGCCTGCACGGCTTCGACGAGTCCCTTGACCTGCTGCGCCAGCAAGTCAAACTGTTCCGCGCCGACCGCCGCCGCCGGAGGGGGAGGAGGCTGAGAAACTGGGGGGGAGGCCGGAGCTCGAGATCTGGCCGCGGAGGCCGTAGACCGCCGGGTGGACGCCCTGCGCGGAGGCATCGAATGTTGATCTCGCGGGGGAAGATTGGGAGCGGGTGACGGGAAAACAGTCGGAGACAGCCCCGTAGAACACTCCTTTAAGAACAAGGGTGGTGCGAAGAGTCGCCGCCCTTCCTCTAGCGCCAATCCTGTTGGTGCAGAAATCTGTTCGCGCCGGGGAAGCTGGAGTCGGAGAAGCCGCGGTCGCCGTCGTCGGGACCTGCAAGGGAAGTCTAAACCGGAGGTGGGGTTGCTCCGGCAAGACCCTCCGACGCTCAAGTCAGTTCTCTGCCTCAACAAGAATGGAGTGCTCGAATGGAGAATTTAGCAGAGTTTTGAGATAGAAAAGAGGGCTTCGAGAATAACGTATCTGGGTCCCCTTTTATAGGCGGGGGAGGCAACGGGCCGATGGCGACGTTTGTAACCGTCTGGTAGTGGGCCGCCCGCAGTCAGGGAAATTGATTGCAAAAGATAGTGGGGTAGACGCGTGGGCATCATCGTGGCTTGCCACGTGGAATCTGTTACGCTGGGTGGAGCAGCATCCGTTGTCGTGACTTGCCAGCAGCTGGGAGAATCGCATGGAATCCGTCGCAGGGGGTGGAGCAGATTCGTGGCCGTTACTGCGGCCTGCCAGGGGGTAGTGGAGCTGTGCAGAACCTGCTATGAGAGGTGGAGCAGGGCGGCGACGGCTGCTGTGGCCTGTCAGGGAATGATGAAACTGTGCGGAATCCGCCATAAAAAGTGGAGCAGGATCGCGGGTGGAGCCCGGCTCCCGTAGGAGTCCGGGCGGAACCATTCTGACGTCGGCGGTGGAGCCCGGCTCCCGTAGGAGTCCGGGCGGAACCATTCTGACGTCGGCGGTGGAGCCCGGCTCCCGTAGGAGTCCGGGCGGAACCATTCTGACGTCGGCGGTGGAGCCCGGCTCCCGTAGGAGTCCGGGCGGAACCACTCTGATGTCGGCGGTGGAGCCCGGCTCCTGTAGGAGTCCGGGCGGAACCATTCTGATGTCGGCGGTGGAGCCCGGCTCCCGTAGGAGTCCGGGCGGAACCATTCTGATGTCGGCTCTGCTGAGGGTTTCAGCCGTGGGTATTTTATACCCAACAATTTCCAAAATAGTTTGAGTTTTGGTTTGTTGGAAGTTTTTATGATGTAAATCATGATCAATGGTGCATTGATCCTCCATATAGAATTTCCATCATTGATTTTATGTCAGTAGGATTGAGGCCTCAATCCTTCAAGGAGGAAAGCGAACAGTATATACATATGCACGAGCATATATTATATACATATGTGAGTGAGAGGGAGGGGGGGAGAGAGAGAGAGAGAGAGAGAGAATTGGTCTACATACTAAAATATTAAATCTTTGCTAGAAAATTTGATGACTCAACCAATCGAGCACACAAACTAAGGGTGGCAACGCCTAACTGTTTAACCAATTTGACTTATTTTGATCTATTGTAGATTGAACTAGATTCCTTGTTTAATAAAATACTCAAGTTTGAATGTGGATTTTTGACCAGTTTAATAAATAGGTCGGGTTTGAGTTAATAAATTTTTGGTCTATCATATATCTAACCTGATCCATATCTTTTTTTTTTAGTACAAGCGGACGATCACACCAGTCTAAAGTGAGTACAGCCCATAAAATCAAAATGTCCGTGGATAGTCATCATTTTGACGCCAGATCCAATCACCGGTATGCTCGATGACAAAAGATGCTACTCAATCCGCGGCTCTGTTCGCCTCCCGAAAGACGTGCTGAACAGACGTCACGGTGGGGATACGAAGGGACCTCCAAATGTCATAGAGTAGTAGATGAGCTTCCGGATACATCGCCTCGTTCCGGATCCAACGATCCATATCTTGTTCAACCTAATCCGATTACCACCCCTAACACAAATTGAAGGTGTCCATACATAGCTATGTGTATGTAACAAGAATTCAAGTGCCAATCCAACCCGATGATGCCATGCCACGCTACAACTCGGTACCACCCATACCAAACCAAAAGCTGTTTTCATTTTGAAATGGCATGGTTTGTGCCATAGCCGGCATGCTGATGGCACCAACACCTCTGTCATTGATATTTACGTGTCTGTTAAATATATACATGTAGGCTACCAAAACACACACATGCATAGATACATGTATATATCTATAATACATACATTGCATGCATGAGTAAACAAAAAGGGGAACAAAAGGAATGAAGCAACTCATACTTACAACAGCAATTGTGCATGTCCACACAAATGCACATTCAAATGTATGCACCTACATCTAGATCTTCAAATTGCTTGGTAAAAGTTGAATTCAGATTCTTATGTGATGCTCCCAAAGTCCAAGTTTGATATAAGAATATCAGATGATCCTTTGCTTAGGAGCTTGTTTGGCATGAATCTTGATTATTAATGTGCAATTCATTTGGGTTTTTATCTTATGATCAGGATTTAGCAAAGGAGAGATTGAAATCTTGTGAATGAAACCACATGCAATAGAAAATATCCATTAGGCCCCTATTACTGTTCAAGCAAGTTGGGATGGAATTTACAATACCTCCATCTCATGTAAATCACATATAAGGGTTTGGATACCAGTATTGGGTGTAATATCAGCCCTGGCCAATATGTGTACCATATCGACATGGATGTTTTACTAGCTAGAATGCCATGACCAAGGAATTGAATATGCTAGCTAAATTATACAAACAAAAAGATGATTAAGTACAACAAAAAACCTAAGAAAATTTTAAGCAATAGGAAAAATTGGAGCAGGAAAGGTTTTTTAAAAAATTATATTTTATGTGTTTGACTATGTTAGAAATGGTTCAGAACACTAGCATCATGTGCAATTGCCAATACCATCCAAGGATGATCACGGACAACATAATGATAATGACCAATTATAGTTTGAGGATGCTTTATGAACTACTATCAAGCTAGCAAAGCAATAAAGTGCTCGTGTGTCAATTCAAATGCCAAAACTGCATGGATTAGGCGGACAAAGGTACAAACTGATCATATACTATACCAGCAATGAGAAATGCTTAGTATTTGGTTCCTTGATCATTAGGTTCAATCTTGACCAACAAGGATCAAAATGAGATGTTAAAAAGTACAGCACACAGTCCATCCCCTAGTTGACCCCATGAGCAAAACTTTGTTGATTGCAGCTTCTCCAAAGAAATAATTATCAGAGTGTGCTCCAACTATTTGGATGAGATTCATGAATCCTCATACAACTCAACTCAACTCAACTAAGACTAGAACATAAATAACATGCCAAAACAATAAATTTACAAAGGGCAAATGACAGCAAGCCAGCCCCACTTTTCCTTTTATTGGTTCAATGAGAATTAAGAAGAAAAGAAAAATAAAGAAACTGACTCACCATAGTATACCAAACTGTGAAGGTTTTCTTTGCTAACACGTTTGAATACATTGCTTTTAACCTCAGAGAAGTTATTTGACACCAGTAGAGCCAGCAAAGCATTGTTGTGGCCAATAATACAAGTTGATAAAGTGATAGCCTGAGCCAATAAGATGAAAGAATGGACAAGTATCCTACTTAAGGAAATGCAATTCAGAAATTTATCCATGTAAATGAAAACAAAAAGTAACCATCCATCATAAAGGATATCAAATGCAATGATGGCTATTGCTTCATCCAAAATGAACCTCATCAGTTGAAAGATCATATTGTCTGGTGAACAATTTGAAAGCCCTTCTGCAGAATTGAAGAGAACTTGCAAAACATCTTCACCAAAAGATTGACAGAGTTTGTCAAATATCTGTCATGAATTTGAAAAATCCATATCAGTGAGTATTCAAATCGTTTATGTATACAAAATACTATATTTTGTCTTCTCACCTCTAATACATTGTATACCACATAGAGTTTGATTATTCCTTGTCCACGTATAATATGATATATCAGGCTGATATCTGATGCACAAGAAAACAATTGCAAAGTGATGATGTACTAACATAATGCTTACAAAGGTTATATTGCTAGAAGGTGACCAAACAGATGGCTGAAGGGAGTCAAAACAGGTAACAAGAATATCGGAGGCAATGTAAAGAAAATGGACATTTTACCTGACCTGTCATTTGTAGCGGGATTATTCCTATAGCCAACACAATGAAACAACCAAAATCTGATAACTCAGCAGCATTTGGCTTCTGAAACTGCCTGCCACGAACATGTTAGTTTCATGAGTGGCTTTTAAAGGTTAGCGAACATCAGGAGCATGAACAGAATAGTGGTCCAGAAAGTAGAAAAAAAAGTGAAACGAAAGAATCGCTGGGAGTAACATTTCATTATGCTTCAATAAAGATCAACCTATCTAGAAGATAATTAGGTGAACTGCTATAAGTGCAAGACAAGAAGTTGAAGGAAATCGACTTGCAAAGCAGACTGTAATTCAACTTCCAGCAGTCTATAGTTAGCAGGGTGTCCCGCTGATGCAAAGAATATGCAATCTCTAAACATGGTCTCCACATGGAATCACTTCAGATGAGTGCAAAGGCAAGTGTACCCATGATCAGCTCTCAAGAATAGGTATTACTAATGCTGACCTTCTAAGCAATAAGTTCTAAATAGGGCATGTAGTCTTTGTTTGACCCTGTACTGAAGTCAACCCAATGGCATCTTATGTGCAACTTAAGAGAATATATGGTTCCTATGATCCTCAATGATTATATGATGCCATTTTGTACATCAATAAAGCATTTATGAAGAGAACTAAATTTTAAAGGTTAAAGTATAAACAAAGCAATATAAAACATAGAAAAACACTTTTGCAAACACTGACTTATGGCCCATGAGCGCAATTTTTTTATTCCAGAAAAACAATTAACATGTACAGATTGCAACCCACCTGGTATGCAGCACCCTCCAAATGGTCATAAGAATTCGTGCTGGCATAATAGTTAGCAATGACAGAAATGAATCCAAACAGACAAAGAAGCCTGCAACAATAAGCTGCAAAATTGTGATTAATGTTAGAGGTGCTATTCCCTAACAAAGAAGCATTGCACCGTGATAAAACTGAAGGACTGTAGCTACTCCTGCAATTTCTTAAATGTCCACCAATATCTACTCATGCTTCACCAAACAAGACAACACCTCTATGTTGATACGGGTCAATGCAGCACATAATATGGAGTCAGAACAGTAATGGCATGGTCAAGATTTAAAACCTTGATAAGATCAGGGTAATATATCATGGACATATAGCTCAATGCTAGATTGTGCAAGCTATTGCCTTAGCAGCAGCAATTTAGTTGTGCAAGTACAACACCACAAAAAGAACCATGTGATATCTACTTCATTGACTAAATTGTGCCGAATTTCTAGTGAAACTCTAGAATAAAGAAAAAGCCCTGCAAATATTACTGAACATTGGGCCTTTGACTCATTCATAACTAATCCAACTATATATATCAAAAGTGCAGGTATACCCGTTCACATCTCCAAGGAACATGGAACATGGTATTATAGACCCCCTGACGTTTCTTCTCATTCCCAGCAGATATTGTGCTTCTAAGTGAGTTACCCCCATAGATCTCTCCCATAAAGTATTTTATAGGTGACCTGTCCGAAGATGAGACTCCTGCAAACAATACATAAATGCAAATGGATGTACCATTATGAGTATGCACTGGATCAAGAAAAGTAAACAGAAGAAAATCTTCTAGTGTGCAACAAAATTTATTAAATGTTAGCATACATCTGATATTGGTAAAGGAAAAAATATTCATTGGTAGCTCAATAATCACATTTTCAATGGATATACTTACTTTATAGAAAATTTTGATACCCAGTCTTTGACTATAATTAGAATCTCAAATAACGTAAAAGTTTGCCAACGTGCTTTGCCATATCAAGATAACTAACATACTGTTTCCAAGATGAGTAAATAAAGTTATTACTCACATGCCACAAGCAAGCATTGAAATGAGAATAACAACCAAGCAGGTTGGTTTATCTCTCTTCATCTTAGACAAATAAATAAATAACAGTTATTGACATTCCAATGATTGTGGAGAATGAAACAAGCCAAACATTTTTTTTCATTAACAAATTCATTTTAATTTTTGTGGGGGTCATGGGAAATTCCACATAACCCTCCCAATGCTAGGGCCCCTTAAGCAATTGCATCCCTGAACTCATGCATCCATACCCTAGAAGACAGCTTTTTTGTCACATATTCTAGAACTTTGTTCTTCTGAACAGGCATTTAATTAAGAACAACAGACAAGACAAAGATAAGAGAGAAGTACAAGAGAATCTTAGTGGCTCTCACACATTATAAACCCACTTCTCTTAGTCTCTAGAATGTAATCAAGACTTGACATTTCAAGGATGACAACCATGTAGGGGTGCAAATGGATCAGATGATGTGTGTCTGGATCCATTTCTGTATCCAAATCTATTGTGATATAGTCATAAGTTTTAGCATCAAACAATAACTATATCCATATTTTTTGCATGCGTTAAGAAAATTTGATATGGACAATGGTTACCAATGCTTTTAAAAGATGGTTGCCTAGGCACCCACCTAGACACTTAATGTGGCAAGCATGCCTAGGCCAAGCCCACTTAAACTGCATTTCTTTTATGGATTTCTTTTTCACTTTTCTTTCCCTACTTAAGCACCATATGGGGCATGTGAGACTGCAACGGAGACTATCACCAATGTAACAATGGCCAATGGCTTCATCAACAGCTACCAACTGGTCTATCGGCAATGATTAGTGGCAAAGTGACTATAGTGGCCAGTGCTAGTGCCAAGTTTGTATATATTTTTTTTCTTTTTGATTTTCTTTCTTCTTCTTCAAACCAGTCTTCATCTTCTTCTTCTCCTCCTCTTTTTCTTCTACTCCTATCTATTCTCCATCTATCCATTCTTCCCCTCATTTTTATCTTCTTTCATACTTGCTAGAATCTATTCTACTTGGCCCCTCCTCCTTTCCTTCTTCTTGGCAAGTGTTGGTTGCGACCTTGTAGCTTGATAGTTGCTACTTCCCTGCCCTCCTCCTCTTGCTTCTTGCTAGGTGTGGAGGTTGCTAGCTACCTAGCCATGGCCCTGCAGCTTGCTAGCTGCTGCAATGACAGTGATGTTATTGCTGCTTTCCTTCTTCTCATGGATTTTGATCTTTGAAAATTTAAGCATGAAACATAAAACATATATAGTGAGTAAAGAATGTACATGATATATGCACATGCTTGTTTATGTATGTGATGAAAGGCATGCCTATTAAAAGCTTGGAGGGCTTTCCACCTTAAGCTAAGGCCTAACAAAGAGCCCAGCACCTAGCCTCTCCTAGGCAATATGACAACCTTGATAGATATACAAATATAAGATACCTATCTAGATACCATTGCAATCCTAATTTACTTTGATATAGTTCTCCTGAACTCCAATGTGAACTAAGTGAAAACATCATGTCTTTAATTTAATTTTGTTTTCATAGGATGACATATTTGATTTGGTTGATTGCATCCATAACAGTCAATGTAACTCAGCAAAATTATTAGGGTCCAGTAAAGAGTCAAGTGATTGATCAAACACAATGGTATCTCTTTTGTTTTTTGTATAGTAATTTTTTGTTTTAGAAAAATAATAAAAGAAAGTTGAGAGCCTTATATATTTATTTGTAGTTAATAAAACATAAAGTCAAATAATATCCTACCTGTAAGGTTTCCAACTTATATCTGTTCTTATATTTGTATTGTTAAATCCAATCTAGCACCCACATTCACATTCACCATATAGAAAAGGAAATATGGATACGCTGTTATCCAATATGTGTCCAACTTGTTTTCAGCCCACATCCATGCAACCATAAGTACATCACAACCCCTTGGATGACAAAAAAAATATCTAAGCATGTACCAGAGTCATGCTAGTTGACATACAGAACTAAAAATGCTAAGATTTCCCCAGTTCTGAACTGCTAGCAGATGCCGTAGTAAAACTCTTTCGGACGTCAATTACTCTATAAAATCAAAAAGCAAAATGAGGGTCACTGCACATTAAACACAAAATTTGGCCATCTTGAGTGATCATATACTGATAACTAATTGGTATT